>NW_026294773.1:487500-520151 GCF_026119805.1 Tympanuchus pallidicinctus
GAAGCGCCGGAATACATTCAACTTCCACCTTGGTTGCAGCTTCAAGTTTGGTTACGGGTTTGGGGGGGGTTTTTTTGTTTTATTTTTCTTCTTTCTGTCACCTTTTTTTTTTTTTTTTTTTTTTCTTTTTTCTCTCTCTTTTTTTGGAAGCAAAAACACGAGGCAGTTTTTGTCCCACCTCTGCGAACCCTTAAAATCTCTTTTTTTTTTCTTTTTGTTTTTTTCCATTTCTGAGAAGATCCAAAGAATTTTGAAAAAAAAATCTTTTTTTCCTTTTTTTTTTTGTTTTTTCCTTTTTTTTTTGTTTTTTTCCTTTTTTTTTTTCCTTTTTTTTTTTTCAATGCTGAGGTCATTCAATTTCCTGAGTAGTTCGAAAGAAAACGAAACAAAACGAAAAACAGCAAAAAAAAAAAAAAAAATCCACCAAAAAAAAAAAAACCAACAAAACCAACCTACACAGCTTACAAAAATAAAAACGAAGTCTAGTATATTAAACAATCTACAGCATTTTACTCCAAAGCCCTGGGTTCTGTGGTCCCCCCACCTCCCTGTGCCGCTTCCTCCGTCGCTGCGGTCGATGTTTTGGTTGGGAATAAGTGAGAAGAAGGAAAACCTCCGCACGCCGGCACCCATCCGCTGTAATTAATAAAAGCTTTAATTGCGGCGCGTTTTCAGCTCTGCTCATCGCATCTGAGCGACGCGGTGGAGCTGCGGATGCCCACAGGGGTTGGAGCGGACGACCCTCGAGGTTCCCTCCCCGATCCCACGGCTCTGCGATGGAGGCCTGGATGCTCGCGGCACGGAGTTGTGCCGACGATCCTTCGGGGTCCCTCCCAACTCAACCGTTCCCTGGTTCTACGACTGAGCTCTCGGCGGCCCCCCGCACAGGAGTTGGAGTTGGGTGACCCTGAAGGTTCCCTTCCAATTCAACCAACCCCGTGGTTCTGTGAGCGAGATGTGGATGCTCGCTGCACGGCCGTTGCACTGGATGAATCTTCAGGTTCCCTTCCAACTCGACCCATTCTACGGTTCTGTGATCCTGCGGTTCTACGGTCTGGAAACGGCTGCAAGGGGAGGCGGGTGAACAATAAATAGGTTATCCTGAGTTCAACGAGCGACTGCTTCAGAAAAACAAAGGACCAAAAAAGCCCAGTCCTATCAGAAACCCTAAGAAAGAGGTATGTTGGTTGAGGCCGGGTCTTCCCGGTCAGTGCCTGGACCCGTACATCTTATCCCACTCAGCAAACAAGTCCAGCTCCTTCTGCGAGGCGGCGGGGCGGACCTTGCAAAAGGCCTTCTCAAAGTCCTTGTAGGAGGTGGGTTGGATCTGGCCCGGCAAGCCGTGCAGCGTGGTGGCCCCGGCGTGCTGGCAGAGCTGGATCAGCTCGCTGCCCGAGAAGCTCTCGGTGTGCTGTACCAGGGACGCCATCTCCCGCTCGCTCAGGCAGGAGCTCTGCTGAGCCAAAGCGTGGTGGAGGATCTGCCTCCGGGCGATGCTGTCCGGTGGGGAGATGTAGAAACGTTTGGCAAAGCGCCGGTGGGAAGCTTCGTCCATGCTGCCGGGCCGTGAGGTGGTCCCTATGATGACCACGTTCTGCTCGGTCGAGGTAGCTACATTGTCCAAGTAGGAGAGGAGCTGAGACTTGAGGTTTCCAGCCTGGCCGCCGTCCTGGGCCACCAGCAAGGATTCCACCTCCATGATGAGCACCACCGAGGGCTGTCGGCACTTGGCCACAAAGAAGACGGTCTGGAGGATCTTCTCGGCTTCGGCTTTCCAGGTGGTGAGCAGGGCAGCGGCGCTGAGCTTCAGCAGCGTGGAGCCCAGCTGGGTGGAGATGCAGCGGCTCAGGAGGGTCTTCCCGGTGCCGTGCGGCCCAAACAGGAGGATGGTTCTGGGCAGTCTGCTCGCCCCAGTGTAGGCACCGGGTCGCAGGATGGGCCACACCAGCTCCTCCTCAATGGCTGCTTTGATGGAGACCTGCCCGGCGATGTCCGTCCACTGCACGGGCGGCCCGCGCTCCACGATCTTGGTGTTCACCAACTCCAACACCAGCGGGTCAACGTTTTTGGGTTGCTCCTCCACTGCTTGGCTGCTGAAGACGGGCGCTTTGGGTGGCAGCCTCAAAGGGAAGGGGTGTCCCGGCTCGGCCGCCCGCTCCCCGTTGGCAAGGGGAGGGCTGAACTTCTCGAAGGACTCTGTGGGTCGCAGTGGGGCATCCCCAGCTCCATAGGGCGGTGAGACCACGCTCTTCATCGCCTGCCCACCGTATTTACTGCCGTGCTCCTCAGCGCTGCCCGCCGGCCGCTTGCTGGCACTGGGGAAGCCGTTGCCTCGGCACTCGCCGTTGTCCGACATGGGGTAGGGGGACTTTGGCTGCTCGTAGCTGTATTTCCGATATCTGCCCTCTGCTTCATCCTCCCCACCGGAGATATCGAAAGCTTTCCTCTTCAAGGTGCCCGTCGCCTCGGTGCCCAAGGGCGGCACAGCCAACGAAGCCAACCCGGCGGCTTGGTAGCCATAGGTTGGCACCACAGATGGGCGAGTGGTGGGCCCGGGGGCCGGCAGCGGGGTGGGGGCTGCGATGCCTGAGGGCAGGTAGGAAGCAGAGGGATGGGGTGGGTGGATGGCTCCATAGCCCGGCTGTGTGGCGTAGCTGCCCGAGGCGTAGTTGTAGACGGGGCCGGAGGAACCGTAGCCCGGCACCAGGGCGGATGAGGGGTGCGTGGGCTGCAGGAGCCCCGAGCTGTGCAGGGTGGGTGGGTGCGGAGGGGCAAGTGCTGTGCTGGGCTGGCCGCAGTAGCCGGAGGGCAAGTAGGTGCTGCCGTAGCCCGCAGGGTACTCCTGAGATGAGCCCAGCCCGCCGGAGCCGCCCGCCGCTCCGCACGAATTCCCGGCGTAGATGGGATCGGCGAGGTTGGCCGACACCACCGGGGAGCCGGCGAGCCCCAGCGGAGCGCTACCGGCCGGCACGGAGGGCGGCACCACGGCCTTGGCACCGGGGAGGCCATCGTGGATGGGGGTCAGTGGGTAGGCGCCGTCGGAGCCGTGAGGCACAGGCCAGGGCTCACCGTCCCCTTTCTGCCCGTTAACGGGCCCGAAGGCGCCATCCCCATAGCCGCTCAGCGCCGGGCGCTCGTAGGGCGCATCCAGCACCCCCGAGTATTTCTCGGCGTACCTCTTGAGGAGGTTGGAGGCGGTGAGTGCTGAGATGTCGTCGTTGGCCCAGGCGTAGTTGAAGCGCTGGCGGGTGCTGGGGTAGAGGTCGGACTTGTGGGCTGGTGAGGAGGTGGTGGAGGAGACGTCGAGGTGCTGCTCTGGCCACTGGTTCAGGGACTGGGCATGCTCTGGTGACCAGTGCATCTTCGACAGACCTACAGGACACAGGGATCGTGGTATCGTTAAGGTGTCAAAGACCCCCAGGACCATCGAAGTCTAACCCATCCAGTCTAAGTCCATCGAGCCACGTCCACCAGACCACATCCCCAAGTGCCACATCTACAGCAGCGTGAGACCCCCAAAATTGGGACAAGCGCCCTTCTGCACTGCTCAAAAGCCACCAAACCACCCTTCCCCCGGACCGTGTTGCACCTCCTGATCCCAATCAGACAGGATTGAGGAATTACAGAATCACAGAAAGGCTTGCATTGGAAGGGACCTCCAAGACCATCTACTTCCAATGTCTGTATCCTAAATTACACATCTCACAGTCAAAAATGTCCCCCACCACCCTTTTGCATCATCAGTGCAAACACCTTGCACCACTGATGCAGACACTCCCTACAAGTATTTCAGAGCAATCATCCAGATCAAGTTTTGATGATCCAGAACATCAGAACAGAAAACAGCACCCACATCATCAAACCGACCCATCACCCAAAAGAAAACAGCACCCACATCATCAAACCGACCCATCACCCAGCAGAAGACAACATCCATGCTATCGTACCAGGCCCTCCCAAACCCCAGCAGCAGCTCCAGTCCCAGCATCCTGCTCTGTTTGTTTCACCTGGACCAGAAGCCAGGCGTTGGCTGGCCACTGCACACCCAGCATTAACAACATCTTAATAGATATATAATAATTACAATGAACGGAATATCAATAATGGCTTGCCCCAGTGATTGAGAACCTGATGGGAAAGCAGGGCGAACCCAGGCCCTGCAATGCACCCGAGTGATGGAAGGGCTGGAGCCAGGATCCACCCCTTCCCAGACCTCATTTAAGGGTTGGCAGCGGAGGGGAGGGCATCTCTTTGGAGATCCCTGTGTACCCGAGGCTTTCGGAAGGTAAGCAGCTCCTTTCCTTTGTTTCTGTGTCCCTGGCTGTCGCATTTGAGCAAGTCCTCACTTGCTGCAGCACAGGGCTTTGCTGCTCTGCTGTCATTGCTGCGTTTTGCATCGCATTGCATTAACATATGAATAGTTTTATGGCATATTATCACTGAAATTGTAGAATATCTTGGGTCGGGAGGGACCTGTAAGGATCGCTGAGTCCAACTCCTGGCTGCACGCAGGGCACCCATATTAACTGCTCTGCCAATGCATTAATAGCATTTGGTAAATTCTCAGCAAGGAGGGAGGGGGCAGAGCACAGACAGCTCTGCAGCAACGCAACGGGGAGGATGGCAGGGGGAACGGAGCAGCCCCAGCCAACCCCACGTGTTCCTGCTCAGGGAACAAAGCCTGGGTGGGAGCCGTGCGTCTCCCCCGTGCCCAGGGCAGCTGGGGACGTGGACTTGCACATGGAAGCTGTCCCACCTGGGCCTGCATCCCTCTTCTCAACCCCTTGTAGTGGTGAACGTCCCTGCTGGGGAATAAAAGGCAGAAGAGCCATGGCAGCCCCTGGCCCCATTGTTATCTGCCGTGCTGAGCCCCCCAGTGGCCCCCCCAGCCCCACACAAAGCTGCAGTGGGAGCAGGAGGGCCCTCACGCCCCATTCAGCCTTTAAGCCACTTTGTGACCGCGGCACAATTAGATTACTTAATGCTTTAATTGACTTATATGGCATTTGTACTTCCACTTTGGATATCAAACTTCCACAAGAGGATTTAAATGGCGGCTTTGCCTGGCTTTATCTGCCATCCCCCCCTGCATTTACTCACCATTATTAAAGTGCTACCGAGAGATAAACGCTCGGCCAGAGCTGGTGTGCAGGAAAGGGCCTTTCCACCGAGCACAAAGACAGCTTCCCAGCAAAGCTCTGCTCCTGCTGCAGTTCTTGCCCTGAGCTGTGCATGAGCAGAATGCAGGGCCAGAAGGGAGCAGAGGCACCGAGGAGCTACAGAAGGGAAAAATGAGGCTTTGCTGAGGAGTGAGGCATTATGTAGAGGTGTGTTTTGGGGGGGGGGGGGGGGCTGAAGCACCATGAGTTTCCACCCTTGCTAGGTGCACTGAACAGAGATGTGCTTTCTAGATCAGGACCCAAACCTCAAAATGCTTCCTATGGGTGCTCAGAACCCCCTCAGTGTTGGAAATGCCAAGCAGAGAAATGCAATTTGCTTTTCCCCCTGTAGCGTGGATGGATGCCAGCATCCAAAGCCTAAAAATCCGTGCTTAAAGGAAGCGCAGCGTTTGCTTTGCAGCGCCCTGAGGAGGGCGGGCAGCCCCGGGGATGCGGCGCTACAGCTCCATCCCAGAGCAGCACAGCAGAACGAAACGCAGCCGTGCATCAGCGCAGCGATCAGAGCACGGAAGGGCTGCGAAACCCTGCTGCAAAACCCGGCTGCGAAACCCGAAGCGCTTCAGCGCACGGCGCAGTTGGGAAAGGGAAAGCAAAGCCATGCGAACGCCCTGCAAACCCGGCGGAGGGGGAGGGTTGGTGGGACGGGGAGAAGTTGTCAGGGGGCCGCGATGTGACGTGAATGAGCGCTCGGAGCGGGGACAGATGTTTCAATGCTCCCCTTGGCAGTGTGAGAAAATTACTGTCCAGTGACCAAATGGCACGGCCGGTTCCCACCCTCGCTGCTGCCCCATTATCCACAGCGCAAGACAAAGGCGGGCAGGGGGGGCTGGGCAGGGGAGAATCCTATTGTTCCCTCCCGCCCTAATTATGGAAATCTTGTTAATCTATTCAGCAGCGGCTCTGAAGTGGGCTTTTGTTCGGGGCCCTTCTTGCTGCGCGCAACCGGGGCGCAGCGCCGAGGGTGTCCCGATGGCGCTGGGTTGGGGTGCGCTCCCCCCACGACCCCTCCTGGGGGGACCTCGTGCAGCTGTGGGTGTCCAACACGTGTGTACGCAGCAGTGGGTGCTCTCGGCTCCCTCAGCTCTCCCCAGAGGAACGGGGTTCCCACGGATATGGAGAGTTTCCACGCGTAGCATCGAGACAACGATGCGCTGAAGTTGGGGTCGAAATCCAAGCCAGCACCTGTGCCGGAGCAGCCCTGCAAATGCTGGCTGTGCCTCGGTTTCCCCTTTGCTTTGCAGCCACCAGTCAGAGGAGGGAGGGAGCGCATGCAGCACAAGCAAACCGATGAGCCTCTCATTTTGCTCGTACTGCTGTCATCTTGCTGAGGGCTCCTTTCCAGGGGGAGGATTTCTGCTCCTTCAAGACTCTGCTTAGCTCCATCATCCCCCCATTGGCCCCAGAGCGAGCACGCTCAGCTGCTGGGGGTCCCACCTCTCAGCCCAGGCCCTGACACTTTTCGTACTCCTCACAAACACTGCTCACACCGATCTCTTTCCATCACACAGATGGGTTTTCCCAGCAGGATTTTGCTCTCAGCACCCCCAGCTCGGTCCGTGCAAGGCCCTGTCGCATGCCCTCGCAGCACGGGTGCAGCTATTGCATGCACAGCTTTGCTGCTGCAATAGGATTTGCCTCGGGTCTCGAACCGCGCCTCAGTGCTTTGCAGCCCTGGGGTTTTGCAGCCATGGTTCAGTGCTTTGCCACTGCAGGAGATGCGGTGCTTCAGCGGAGGCCGAGCAGCACGAGGCTCTGCAGTGCACGGGAGGGCGGAGGGGTGGTGGTATTTCTTGTAAATGAGGCATTTCCTGATGATCTTTTTGGCTTCTGCTGTGCAGAGCTCGTCCTGGCCCGGCTCACCCCTGCCTCACAGCAGCACCGTTGGTGTTACAGCGAGTCAAATCCTGGCAATAAAAGAGAATTATGGCCAACGCGGGCGCGCTTGGAGCTGGGGGCTGTGGCGAAGTGCTGAAGTGTTTTCACAGCGCTGCTATAGATCACAGTGTTGTTTTGGCTGGGTCACCTCCAGCACGTCCCCAGGAACCAGAGGGGACCCCCTGGACCCGGGGCCACAGAGTGATGCGAAGAACCAAGGTCTCTGCAGCACTCCGTTCTCTGATGGATCTTCCAGATGTTCCCTCTATGGGGTTTCTTTCCTTGCTGACACAGCACTGCAGAGGCTGCATCTCCCCTCTGCTTGTAGAGATGGTCGGATGGATGCCAGCTTTGGCAATGCCCCTACAGCTCCCACCTTCCGTGTTTCTTGCACAGCTATTTTGCACAGCTATTTTGCTTCTAATCGGAGCGGGCAGAGGAGCAACCAAAGCCCCGTGGCGCAGCTCCATCTGTCCATGGTGGTGACGTGGGGACACTTCCCTCTTCCACTCCTCCATATCCAAGCCGTGCAGCTCACGGTCCTCCAGCACAGCACAGATTTGGAGTTTTAGGAAGCTGGCCGCCAAGACAGCAGGTTGGGTTGCACAGTGAACCCAACACGTTCCTAGCTGCCCCCCAACAAAGAGAAGGACAGGACAGCGACCACAGCACAGCCAACGTTGGTGTGGTAAAAGGAAGGTGGCAGCTCCCTCGTGCCCCATCCCCACCCCACAAGGATCAGCCACCACGTGGGAGCTTGGGGCTCGGCCATTCTGCCCAACCGTATATCACACCCGGAGCAGCTGGACATCAGGATGCAGTGCAGAGGGCAATGGGCCACAGCCCATCTGTGCAGCTCCAGGATCCGGCCGGAGAATGAAAAATTAATATGTGTCTGTTCAGCCCGGCGGCAGCTGAGCATCATCCTCCATCTGGAGAGGCAGTGCTGGGGGTTGGAGGAATCCCCAGGATCAGAGGATGTGGGTGGGAAAATGGGGGTCTCTGTGATAATGGGTGCCGTTGGTGGGTTTGAGGCGTTTTGCTCCACCTTTCAGTATTTTATAGGAGAAAGAGGGGTGACAAGGATCTGAAAGGAAGTGGGAATTATTGGCTTATTTCATCACAGCATCACACGGTTCTGGTCCATGGGCGCTCAGTGCTGGGATCTGCCTGCAGGGGATGAACTGCAGTGTGAATCCATCCCTGTGCTGCCCGCTCTGCCATAGGGGCACTCCAGCACGTGCAGAACCTCAGCTCTTTCTGCCATTTCCTCTGCTGTCACTTCTCACCCTGCGGATGATCTCCTGCCCCAAAAGCCCTCAATTTTGTCCCACGTTTGCTGGGTTGGCATTTAGGCTGCGACCTCCGAGCAGAGCCCGGCTTGAAGGGCAGCTCCCAGTAGGAAGGGCTTTGGTAGAAGCTTCGTTGAGGTCATTCAAGTCCGCTTTGGGGAAGTGCTCCCTTCCCACAGGACGTGGCCCACAGATGCTGCTCCCAGCATCAAAATCTGTCACCCAAATCTCATTCCTTGACTCCATGCGAGCTCTCCAGAGCCGGACGTGGATGTGGTGCATTGGATCCATCCCATTTCCTGAGGATTCCAATGGGGAGGAAAAACAAAAGTCCGTTTCTGATCAGCAGAACCATTTCCCCAAGCAGAGGTGCTTCCAGAAGAGGACTCAATTTGCATACAATCTGCATAACAGGAGCACCGCTCCCAGCCCTGTGCCCCATCCCACAGAGAGATGTGGGCTTTGCTTCTGCCCACAGACCTCGATAGGGAGATGCAGGGGAAAAGTCTGAGGGCATCTTCATGCCATCCTCTGCTCTGCTGCTCCACGACCGCAGGACCATGTGATCCTGTGATCGTTCCGTTTGGAAAGGACCTCCAAGATCACCACGTCCAACCCATCCCACCGCCCCTGTCCTGCTGGTGCACCCAAACCATACACAGACCATCTGCAGGACAAATGCACGGACGCCAGAAGGTTGAAAGCAGTTCTGCCCTCCTCCCTTTGCAAGAAAAAAGCATCGCAGCTCTCATTCGCACCCCAGCCTCGCGCAGAGCCTCTGCAGCCCACGAGCACCAAGTAGGTGCACGACACCCACAAGGCACAAAGCAGCTCTGCACGCTTCCCTTTGCAAGAAGAAAGCATTGCAGCTCCACTTCATTACCCCACAAGCAACAAACAGCTCTGCAGCTCTGCTTGGAAGACCCCCAGCCTCAACCCCCCAGCCCTCCCTTCTCCGGGTGCTTTCCACGCTGCAGCTCCAACAACGGAATCCCCTGGGGGCAAAGCCGCTCCAGCAGCTCCCCCTCGCCCCCCCTGTGCTCTGTGTGCTGCCACAGGGCCGGGGGCTGCAGAGGAAGCTGCAGCACGGAGATAATTTGCCTCGTGCAGCGGAGCCTGGCGCAGCGGTAGCTGTAACGCTCCAGCTCCTATCCTCCACGGAACGAATCAATCTTAATTAACTCTAATTCTGGATAGCCTCCCTGCCCTAGCCAGCACCTTTAGCAACGCGGTTGGATGTTCTGCCTGGCTGCCTTCCCCGTGCAGCACGCTCCGAGGGGGAACGGAGCAAAAACCTCCCATTTTTTACACCAATCCATCCCCGCCGTGCGCCCCGGGGGAAGCAGAGCCCATCCCACGCCCACCCCAAGGCACGCACCGTGCAGAGGCCTCTCTCCCTCGGTGCCTTTTGTTTTCCCAAGCCTTTTGACTCCCCGATTCTTTCTTAAACGCCGCCCCAGCAGCATGAAAAGCCAAAGTCCCTCCTGCACTCCATTCACTAATGGATTTTCCAGCAGTTCCCTCTTTGGGGATTCTTTCTTTGCTGACACCGCTGCCCTGTAGGCTGCGTCTCCCCTCTGCTTGCAGGATGGCTGTTAGGTTTGGGGACCCACACATCCCTGCAACTCCCACCTCCTTGCACTCCTCGTGCAGTTATTGGGCTTCTAATTAGTGCAGGGTCAGAACATCTCTGCTGCTTATGACAGAACGGCGCAGGGCTGCTCAAAACCAGCAGGTAAAATGCCAACCAGTTGGGAATTCGCCCTCAGGAAGGTGAGAATTCACCAGAACAGATTGGGAATTTGGTCCCCAGAAGTTGGAACTTCACCCTAAAAGGGGAGATCCTGACGACAGCAGGCTCAGCATAGACCTATGAGGCCAAAAGTTGCTTCTCCAGGTCCTGATGCACCACGGAAAGGCTTCATCCCACCCACAGAGCAAAAGCATCGATGTCCCCCGTGCTGGGAAATGGGGAGCAGTCCTGAGCCATGCGCAGCCTCCGAGCGTGCATCGATCGCACAGCGCTGGGCCCATCTCCGAGAGCTAATCCTAGGGCAGAAATAATTCATTTTCCTCCCTTTTCAGCAGCCACTCATTAAAAAGTAATCACCTCGTACCAGGAGGATATGAACAGCCCAAGGTCAGATCCATAACTGCGTTATTTCTGTGGTGCATACCTGGAGCGCGCGGCCAATGGGGTGACCCATGGGAGCTGAGAGCTGCCCCAGTGCTGTGCTTGGGGATGGGGATTGGGGTTGGGATGGGATGGGATGGGATGGGATGGCATAGAGATGGGGTTGGGATGGGGATGGGGATGGGGATGGGGATAGGATAGGATGGGATGGGATGGGATGGGATGGGATGGGATGGGATGGGATGGGATGGGATGGGATGGGATGGGATGGGATGGGATGGGTGACACATGGCGACTCATCCACCCCAACCTCCCACAGCCCACTGGTGACACTGGGGGCACAAAACCTGCATAATGGCATGGGATCGCAGCCCATCACCATTTAATTACACCGTTCTGCATCCATCTCTGCTAATTACACTACTTCCCCCCCCTGCTCTGGGAGGCATTGGGATGTAGGATGGGATGGTGGTGGCTTTGTGAGCTCTCCCTGTTGTAAAGGCATGCTGGAATGGAAACGTAGATTGGTTGGGTCGGAAGGGACCTTGGGATCATACAATCATGGAATGGGTTGGAAGAGTCCTTAAAGATCATGGAAGCATGGTTTGGGTTAGAAGGGTCCTCAGAGGTGGCAGAACCATTGGACGTTTGGTTGGAGGGGTTCTTAGGATGACAGAACCATAGAACGGCTGGATTGGAAGGGACCTCGGATCATAGAAGCATGGTTTGGGTTGGAAGGGTCCTTAAAGGTGGCAGAACCATAGGATGGTTGGGTTGGAAGGGTCCTTAAAGGTCATGGAACCATAGAATGGTTGATTTGGAAGAGACCTCAGGATCACAGAACCACAATCTGGAGTGGAAGGGACCTTAGAGATCACCATGGAACCACGGAATGGGTTGGCAGGGACCTCCAAGCCCATTCAGTTCCACCCCGTCCTGCTCCAAACGCATCCTTCCTTAGGCAAACAGCACTGACACACACAGACCCTACGGGACAAGGAGCAGAAGTGGGTGCAGCCCCACTGCTGGAAACATCCCCTCACTTCTGCTCACAATGCCAGCCCACAGCTGATGCCGTCGCTTTGGGAACACGGAGGGAGATTAATGACAGCGAGCAGCTGAGAGCCGCTGAGCAAGGATGGGGAACGGGCTGCAGTGTCCCTGCGGCCACGAGAGCCCCTTCCTGCTCCGTGCCGCTGCACCTCTCCTCTATTTACACAGCAAATTCTTGGTTGGGGATGGCCTCCTCTGATGAGTTTGGCCGCGGCAGGAGAAAGGAGCACTTATTCTGCTACTATTCAGCCTTTTTTTTTTTTTGGTAGACAAGACAAAGGTGGGTTAAAGTGCAATTTGTCTCGTTTTCACTTTCTTGGGGTGGATGAAAAAAAAAAAAAGAAAAAAAGGAAAGTGGCTCTTTGGAAGGAAAGCAAGGCAGCCTGAAGACATGGCAGCCAAAATGGCACCAAAATGGGGCAACCCAGACCAGGGCACGGAGTGAGGGGCACATCTGCAACGCAGGCAGTGAGGGCGCTGCTGTAATGACGTGCATCTGCCCATGCTTTCCATCATCGAGTGCTCTGCAAGGCGCACCCTGCCCCGCTCCATGCTGGAAGCAGAGAGGCCTTGGCTGGGTTTATGAGGGCCCCCATAAAGATCAGGGGTTGCTGATAAGTGGCCCCAGGCATGCGCTGCTGCGGGAACAACAGAGCTGGTGATCTGTACAATTTAACCAGCCTTCACTGCAGCTGATGACAGGGCACGGGGCTGGGAGAAGGAGTTTGCAAAGGGGGTTTTCTCATCCAGCAAAGGGGCCTTTTCCCATCCAGCAACGGGAATTTCCCATCCAGCAACGGGGATTTTCTCAACCACCAATGGGGGATTTTCCCATCCGGAGATGGGAATCCTTTCAGCCACCCATGGGGATTTTCCCAGCCGCCAATGGGAATCCACTCATCCAACAATGGGGATCTTCCCACCCACCAACGGGAATTATTTCAGCCCCCAGTGGGGATTTCCCCATCCTCCAATGCCATCCAGCAATGGGAATGTTCCCATTTGATGCTGACAAAACTCAGTTTGGTCCTGGTGCCACAAACCCAAGCGGTGGCAATGAGTTTTTTGGAGCCTGGGGGTGACAGCAGTGCAGAAACCTGCACGAAGCCACACATTTGGCCAATGCGAGGGATGACAAAGGCTCTGCTCAGAGCCATAGAATCACCAGAGCTCAAAACCTACAGCTGAAAAGTGTTTACAATGGCATAAATGCAAAGGTCAGCGTCGCGCAGAGGTCAGCACCGCTTCTCCAGATGCATTAACGTCAGCTCCGAGAAATTCCCTGTAGGAATCCTCCGGCAAATCCGGCACCGTGGGGGCATTCAGCTCCCTGAGCAGCAAAAGGGAACTGCAGGAGAGCAGCCAATCTGAGCAGGAGGAGGAAGGAAGGAAAGGAGGAAGGAGAGGAGGAAGAGAGGAAGGGAAGGAGGGAGGAAGGGAGGAAGGGAGGAAGGGAGGAAGGGAGGAAGGGAGGAAGGGAGGAAGGGAGGAAGGGAGGAAGGGAGGAAGGGAGGAAGGGAGGGAGGGAGGGAGGGAGGGAGGGAGGAAGGAAGGAAGGAAGGAAGGAAGGAAGGAAGGAAGGAAGGAAGGAAGGAAGGAAGGAAGGAAGGAAGGAAGGAAGGAAGGAAGGAAGGAAGGAAGGAAGGAAGGAAGGAAGGAAGGAAGGAAGGAAGGAAGGAAGGAAGGAAGGAAGGAAGGAAGGAAGGAAGGAAGGAAGGAAGGAAGGAAGGAAGGAAGGAAGGAAGGAAGGAAGGAAGGAAGGAAGGAAGGAAGGAAGGAAGCTGTTGGGCTGTTGGCAGCCAAAACCCCGCCTTTGGGAACATCTCCAAGAGGAGGACGCAAAAACACAAACGCTGCGAGCGAAGCAGAGGGCATCTGCAAATGGCAGCAGAAGCATGGGATCCTTGCAAAGCGGTTGTGGTTCCTGGGATCGGGGTCCTGCTCCGAAGGATACGGATACGGATACGATGGATACGGACCCACGCTGCGGTGCCGCCTCCGGCTCCTCGTGCCCTCTCTGCTTTTGCCATCAGAGGAGGAGGAGGTGACCCCGCAGCTGTTGCTCTGCCCGAGCTTTCGCCCTCAGCGCCGGATTCGGGCCCGTAGCAACGGATGGATACGGGATGCAGAGCCCACGCTTTCATCCCGATGGATTGAAGGGCAGATCCCGAACTCCACGGATAGGATGCAGAAATACGGAGCTGGGAGCAGCCTGGGGTGGATCTGCGGGAATTGTGGCCCCTCGGTTGGGATCAAACACAGACAGCACCTCCGCCTCAGCGCCGGCGACCCGCAAATAACGCAAACAGGGCTTTGGCCACGCACCGCGTGGACCCAGGGCCACAAATTCCCGCTGCTCCCCTCGCTGCGATGGATTTTCCCACTTTGGAGCTTTCCCTTAATTCGAGAATGAACTCCCGTGGGATGCGAGCGCTTTGTGTTACTGGAGCGCGGCCCTGGGGATGCTGATAGAGCCCCGATGTCGGGAGGGAGAGAAAGGCTGCGGGGGGAAAGGAGGGAGGAGAAAACACCGCTTCCAGATAAGCAATTGTTAACATGATCCATATGGTACAGAACTGGCCTTTCTGTTTAACCAAAATGATAATGGCAAAAGGAAAGAATGCGGCGGAGGCTCCGCGGGAGAACAAAGGCACTGCCCAAAGGCTGCCCTGCGGAAAAGGAGTTGGGAGAGGGGGGGAATCTCTCACTGGTCTGTGCCAAAAATCCCCCCAGAGCCCTCAGATCCCTTCCACGGATCAACGCCGCCTCGGTCCCGCAGTCGGCCATAAAAAACCCCGACACGAATTAACGGGGATGCGTCCCCAACCCAGAATAAACTTTGAAGGAGAGCCGCGGCTCCGGAGCAGCGCTGCTGGAATCACGGAGCTCAGTGAGCGCCGATGAATCCAGGCTGCTGTGTTTACGTTCCTGCAGATCCCGGAGCACAATGCAGTTCGTGCCACTCGTTATCCCCGAAGAGGGGAAAATGTCAACACAGTTCTGCTGCAGAGACCGAAACCAAATGTTGGGTTTGATAACAACAGCGGCGCTGCCACCCCCAGCATCACCCACAGCCCGGTGCCTCTGTGCTGAGAGCCCTGCGGTTCTGGTCTGAATGCGGATCCACGCTCAGTTCTGCACTCAGTTCCACGTTCAGTTCTGCATTCAGTTCTGCAGTCACTTCCGAATCCAGTTCTCTGTTCAGATCCACACTCAGTTCCACATTCAGTTCTGCACTCAGTTCTGAATTCAGTTCTGAATTCGGTTCTACTCTGAATTCTGGATTCAGTTCCAAACTCAGTTCTGAGTTCAGTTCTGCATTCAGTTCCTCACTCAGTTCCAAATTCAGTTCTGTGCTCGGCTCCAAATTCAGCTCTGAATTCGGTTCTACATTCAGTTCCACATTCAGCTCTGCACTCTGTTTCGAATTTGGTTCTATATTCAGTTCCACACTCATTCTGAATTCAGTCCCACATTCGGTTCTTCAGTCCATTCCACACTCGCTTCCAACTCAGTTCCAAATTCAGTTCTACATTCAGTTCCGAATTCGGTCCCACACCCGGTCCTGCATTCAGCTCCACTCCCGTCTCCCCACGCAGCTCCCATTTCAGCCCCGCACACTTTTCTCCCTCGCTGTTCTCTCATTACGAACCGCTGTCTCCGTTTCGCAGCATTTTGTGCTCCGTGATGGGACGACGCTCACGGAGCCCCCAGAACCGCGATGGAGAGAAGCGATAAAACCCGCAGCATCGCCGTTCTGTTCCGCTCTTTCTGCGTTCCCCCCCCCCCCCCCCTTCAAATGCCTTTTGTCCTCCGAGAGGAAAAAGCAAACCTCAAAACAACCCCCCCCCCCCCCCCCTCAAATCCCCCCCTCCCCCCAAAAAAAGCGCTTTCGGGAGCGGCTCCCCACTGCGGCGCGCACCGCTCGCAGCCCGCGGCGCTTCGGGGCCGTTTTGACGTTCACGATCGCGCATTGTTCGGGGCCGGACCCCCCCGGGGGCTCAACCGGGATGCGGACCCTTCCTCCTCCTCCTCCTCCTTTTCCCCCTCTCCCCACGATCCCCGTTGGTGTGCGGGTTATTTATTCATTTATTTATTTATTGGGGGGGGTGGGGGGGGGGAGGAAAGGGGGAGGGAAATGGGCAAAGCTCGGGGTTCGGAGGATGCCCGACCCCCAGGGTGGGGTTGGGACCCTTCTGCAGCCAGCAGAGCCGAAATCGCCTCATTTCACTCCCAAAACTCGTTGAATTCCGGAAGGAAGTGCCAAAAGAGCCGAAATCGCCTTATTTCACCCCAAAACCTCCCGAGATTCCGGCCTGGATGGAGAAGGTTCCCAGCACGGGGATGCGTGGCCGGGAACCGCCCCTCCCTCCCTCAGCGCCCCCCCTTCCTCCCCCCCCCGGCCCGGGGACCCCCCCCACTCACCTCCTCATACCGACGGGCCTTAACGCAGCCCGGGAGGGGGCGGCCGTGCGGGGACCCCCATCCTGCCGCTGCCCCCGGACAATGCGGGGCGGCCCGCGGGCGGCGGGGGCTGTGGGGCCGGCGCTGGGGCTGTGCTGGGGCCGAGGGTTGGGGCTATGGGGACGGCCCCCACGACGCCCACGGACCGCCCCCCGTGCACCGCTGTGGGGCGGAGCGGAGCGGAGCGGCGGAGCGGAGCGGCCCCTCGGGCGCAGCGGGGGTGGGGGTGGGGGGGAGTGGGGTGGAGCGGGGCGGGGGGCGGAGGTGGATGCGGAGAAGGGTTCGGGCCCGGGTGGGGTTGAGGAGGCACAAAGCGGGGAGAGAAGGGCGGGTTGGGGGGAGGCCGGCAGCTCTGAGCCCGTGCGCCCCGACCTCCCCATGCCAGCAGCCGTGGACCGCGGCATCCTGCATCCCAGCAGCCGTGGGTCCCAACGTCCTGCATCCCTGGTGCCCCTGCACCCCAACATCCTGTGCACCGTAACAGCCGTGCGCCCCGGCGTCCTGCGTCCCGCATCCCAGCAGCCATGTGCTCCAACCGCCTGCATCCCAGCATCCTGACACCCACAAACCCCAGCCTCCTGTACCCCACCATCCCGGAGTCTGTGCACCCCGACTTCCTGCACCCCGTGGCCCATGAACCGTGGCATCCTGCATCCCGGCACCCAACCTTCTGCATCCCAACATCCCACAGCCCACGCGCCCTGACCTCCCATCAGATCAGCGCCCAGTCACCCCAGTCTCCTTCATCCCAGCACCCCAGTGCCCGTGCACCCCAACCTCCCACATCCCAGCACCCATGGGCCGTGGTATCCCCTACCCCAGTGCACCCCAACCTCTTGCATCCCAGCACCCCGGCATCCACACACCTCACCCCCCTACATCCCAGCACCTATGTCCTCCAGCATGCCATCCCCTGACACCTTGAGCCCCAGCACCCATCCACCCTGACACTCTGGCCCCCAGAATCCCACCCCCTACATCCAAGCCCCCCAGCACCCATGCACCCCAAGACCTCGTGCCCCAGCACCCCCTACATCCCAGCACCCCAGCACCCTGACACCTTGCACCCCAGCACCCATGCACTGCAACACCCTGCAACCCACTCCCGTGCCTCCTGCACCCATGCACCTGACCCACACACTCTGCTTCGCTGCACTCCATGCACTCCATCCCCCTACATCCCAGCACCCCATTCACCCTGGCACCCCATACCCCAGCATCCCAGCACCCGTGCCCTCCACCTCACCCCCCCCTGACCCCCACCATCCCAGCACCCCCCCCCCCATCCCAGCACCCCACTCCATAGCCCAGCACCCCCATCCCTGCCTGGAGGAGCACAGGGAGCCCTGGGCCGGATGCTCAGCTGCCGAGCGGCGCTGGGAGGAATCCCAAATACCTGACATACTTTCCTACTATTACTTTACCACGCAAAAATCAAACAGTTGCCCCCAAGGATACTGTGTCAGCGGGAGGTGTTGGGCAGACAACCCTCTATTAAGGCATTATCCGCCCCAGCGGATCGCACTGCCCCCCAGCAGCGGGGCTGGGACGATGTGAGAGCTTCTCCAGACCCCAACATTCGCCTTTTTAAGGTCATTTTGCAGCCACCTCTCCTTGGCTGCTGGAGCCCCCGTTCCATTTTATCGAACCAGATCGAGACCTTCCCTGATGTAATCACATTACAGCCCTAATTCCCCCTGCACGAAGGCTGGGCTGAATCCCTCAGGGATCGGGGCTCATTTTTCCTCCCAGGAGCAGCAGCCATGCGGGACGCAGCTGCAGTTCCCTGCCCACAGCTCAGCCCCAGCACGGCGTGGGGACAACGTGGGGACAAGGCTCTGCTGCTCTGCTGCGTCCCACTGCAATCTGTGCGTGGCAATTTCGCTCATCCCCTTTGCATGGGAGCACTGCCTGTTCTGTGTGTTTGCATTCTGTGCACAGGAATCTTTGCTCACTCCTTTTGCAGTCCATGCACGGGAATCTTTGCTCACCCCTTTTGCAGTCCATGCACAGGAATCTTTGCTCACCCCTTTTGCAATCCATGCACGGGAATCTCTGCTCACCCCTTCTGCCATCCATGCACGGGAATCTTTGTTCACCCCTTTTGCAATCCATGCACAGGAATCTCTGCTCACCCCTTTTGCAATCCATGCACAGGAACACTGCCTGTCCCATCTGCAGTCTCTACATGGGAATATTTCTTTGTTCGTTTGCAGTCCGTGCATGGGAATCTTGCCCACCCCTTCTGCAATCTGTGCAAGGGAACGTTGCTCACCCTTCTGCAATCCACGCACGGGGATATTGCTTATCCCATTTGCACTCCATGCATGGCAATATATTGCTTCTCCCACTCACAACCCGCGCGTGGGAATCGTGTTCACCCCTTCTGCCATCCGTGCATGGGAATATTTCTGTTTCCCTTTGCAACCCACGCACGGCAATATTGCTGACAAAGCAAAACCCCCAACACGACCAATTAATGGGATTTTTTTCCCCGGGGGATGAGCAGAAAGCTGAGCACAGAGGGACAGGGGCGCAGCGGGGCGCTGCTACGGGCCGGGACCCCGCAGGAGGGCCGACACAAAGCGCTAATTGGGGTTTCGCCATTCTCCCGCGGAAACGAGCTCTGGCAGCTCGCTGCTCCACCCGAGCACGCTTTGCTCCCACCTCGCATTCTCTTCATTCCGCTTCTTTGCATGCCCGACAGATCCCTCATTTCTCCTTTTTCCCATCCCGCTCCGATCCAGCAGCAGGGAAAGGCTCTGGCTCTGTTCCTGCAGCAGCCGCTCGGTGAGCCGCGAGGGTTTCCCCGCTCTTCCCACATCGGGATTTATCCTGGCACCGGCGCTTCCCCTTCACTTTCCATGGGGGGGAAACGCTTTGGAAGTGACTCCATGGCATCAGAGCCCCTCTGCTTTACGTCAGAGCTCTGAGTGTCGCACGGCGGACCTCCAGAACCTTCCACGTCTGATGGGACGTGCGTAAGGTGCAGCACAGGTGACCCCAACACCAGCAGGGATTTTTGTGCACGATGCCAAAACCCCACAGATGTGAGCACTGATAGCAGGGGTTGGGGGTGAGCGTCCCTCTCCCAGCAGTTTTTGGGGGTTTTGGTACCCAAACCCCACATGGGAGCTGTGGGAGATGCAAATTTGGAGTCAGTGCTTTTCGATATCCAACCACAGAGGGGACGTTTGGGTGATGCAAAGTGGGAGGTGATGTTTTTTGGTACCCAACCACAGGTGGAATAAACTGGGAGACGCGGAGTGGGAGCCAATGCTTTTTGGTACCCAACCACACGTGGGACATTTGGGGAATGCGAAGTGGGGGCCGAAGGTTTTTGGTATCCGACACCACATGGGAATTCTGGGAGACACAAAGTGGGAGCCGATGGTTTTTGGTACCCAACCACAGGTGGATCTTTTGGGCGATGAAGGACGGGAGCCAAAATTTGTTGGTACCCAACCACACGTGGGATCTCTGGGTGACACAAAGTGGGAGCCGATGGCTTTTGGTACCCAACCAGAGATGGGAGCTCTGGGCAATGAGGAGTGGGAGCCGATGGCTTTTGGTACCCAACCAGAGATGGATCTTTTGGGTGATGAAGGACGGGAGCCAACATTTGTTGGCACCCAACCACACGTGGCATCTCTGGGTGACACAAATTGGGAGCCGATGGCTTTTGGTACCCAACCCCACGTGAGATCTCTGGGAGATGCCAGGTAGGAGCTGACATTTTTTGGTACCCGGTGACATTTGGGACCGCGGTGACGCCAGCCAGCGGCGCACATCTGGCAGGAGAAGCCCGTGCCACATCAGCAGCAGCCACCAACCAGGTGGGTTTTGCCATCCTTCGGGTTGCACTGCCCTTCACCAAACGGGACGCCGGGTTTCCAGCCCTGCTCCACCTCCCCTCATTAGTGCAGAACCTCCGGATGGGAACCGCGGGGTCACGCCGTTTGTTTGCGCTAATAACTCCCCGCGATGCCCCTAAAAAACCAGCTCCCCATCCAAAGTCCGAGCGCGTTAATTGCATCTGTGTTTGATCAGAGATAGAAACCATCAGCAGAAATGCGTGCTGACACCTCCTGCTTCGGAACACCGGGGTTTCTGTGCTCCCACAGGGAGGGGACATTCCTGGGGTCGTGTGAGGGTTTAGTGACAAGATGGGATAATCCCGGGTCCTGCCTTGTGATGAGCTGCGTTTGCTGCTGTTTGGGTGACGGATCGTGGGGTGGTGACGCCGGTTGTTGGATGCTGTCCCTCGGTAGGGGAGGGGGATTGGGAAGGGCTGTGCGTTCTGCTTGTGGGGTGTTTGGGATGTGAGCAACGGGAGTGGGATGGGGGTGGGAAGCACCGCCGCTCAGCCCCCACGTGTGGTGAGATGGGTTCCTGTCGGGGTTTCTGTCCCATCAGGGGAGGGAGCTTCGGTGCCTCTACATGGCAATGTGCGTATCCCCCTTCGGGGATGGGATTTAGGTCCAAATTAGGGGGCAGGGCTGATTCCCTTTGGGGATGGGGCTTCTGTCTCATTTGGGGACAGTGCTTAGGTCTCCTTTGGGGATGGATCTTAGGTCCCATGTGGAGTCAGAGTTTAGGTTCCCCTTTGGGAAAGGTCTTACGTTCCCTTTGGGAATTGGGGTTTCTGTCCCTCTTGGGAATGGGATGTAGGTCCCCCTTTAGGGACCCTGTGATGCTGAAATCCCAATAGCAGAGGTGTCTGTGGGGTGGGGGCTGTGGATTTGGGGTGGTGCCACCCCATCTGTGCAGGCAGTTGGAGAATCCAGGTTGTGCCAGCGAAACAAGTTATGGGACCTGGATGCAGGCTGGGTCCCAGTGCAGATGGTGGGTGGCACTGGTGCCCGTAGGAAGGACAGGGTGTCATTTTTGGTGCTCAGGTGGAAAAAACACTTTGTGCCACGTGGGGGCTTCAACCAGAGCCTCCATCACGGCTGGTGATACTGGTGGTACTGGTGGTACTGGTGATACTGATGGTACTGGTGATACTGGTGATACTGGTGGTACTGGTGGTACTGGTGATACTGGTGATACTAGTGATACTGGTGATACTGGTGGTACTGGTGATACTGGTGATACTGGTGATACTGGTGGTACTGGTGGTACTGGTGGTACTGGTGATACTGATGGTACTGGTGATACTGATGATACTGGTGATACTGGTGGTACTGGTGGTACTGGTGGTACTGGTGATACTGGTGGTACTGGTGATACTGGTGGTACTGGTGATACTGGTGATACTGGTGATGCTGCTTCATAGACCTTGGGACCAGCAGAAGGGACAGAAGAGCCCAACGGAGGACTCGACCCTTCTGAGTTCACACCCACAGCCGAGGGACCTTTTCCCCTATAGAAAGACCAAAATCTGCCCACCCCACCGCAGGGCACCCGAGGTCCCCATGCCCTCCTCCCTGCTCACCTCTGGGCACACAGAGCCTCTTCTGCCCAAACGGGGAGGGGGGAACGCTGCCCTTGGGGCCGTCACATCACAGAGCTCATTAAGAATCTTCCCAGGCCCCCAACCTGCTCACGGAGGCGGGCAACCATCAATCTACAAATTATTTTAAAGCACCGCGCCGGAGCGGGGGGCTGATTTATGCCCTACAAGGCCCGAGCTATTTTCATTTGTCTGATTTATTAACGTTACATAAAATTACGGAGAGGCACTGATTTACGACCCGCGCGGGTGCCGCATCCTTGCCCACCGCTGCTCCCTGCAACGGGGCCGAGCGGGTTCTTAACAAGGATGATTTCCCTAACGAGGGTTCTCGCCCTGCTTTGGGGAAATGCAGCCTCTGCGCGTGCAGAGAAGAGCAGAAAATTTAGTTCTGTGCATCTGGGGGGTGAGTTTGTCCGCTTAGCAAAAGCCTGCAGTGATCTCTTGGGGGATGGGGGTCGGCGGTGGGGGATGGGGCCGCGATGGAGAGGTCCCCAAATCATCGTGTTGATGTATGGGATCTGCCCCTGAGCGACGCCTCTGGGCTCTGTGCCCCCCACGGCCTCTGCTGCGGCCACAGAAGGACTTTCACAGCTCCTCTGCCCACATCTGGATGTGCTTAAAGGCAGAGCTGCCCCCGGCGCGGCGGGGATGCGGTCATCGTCAGCTGAAGGAGCGTTGGAAATGGGGTTTGGGTTTGGGGTGGTGCCACGCGGAGCTGGGAAATGGGCTCAGTGCTTCTTCCTATCTGAGACATTGTGTCGTTGAGCGATTTTTTTTGTGCTCCTCTGCGCTGCTGAGGCAGGAAAAGGAGCAGAGTAAGGGGTGGAGTGGGCCATGGAGCGCTTGGAAATGGGGTTGGGATTCGGGGTGGTGCCACACGATGCTGGGAATGGGACTCAGTGGTCCTTCCTATTCGGTGTACTGCATTCTTTGGTGGTTTTTGGTGCTGCTGGGGCAGAAAAAGGATTGTGGAAGGGGATGGAAGGAGCAGTGAGCGCTCAGCTGTGCATTGGAAATCAGAGCTCAGCCCCACAGCCTTGCAAAGATCCCACCTCCATGTAAACGATGGGGAGCAAAGCAGCAAGCAGTGAGCAAACCTGAGCTTTTTTCTGCTTCCGTATCTCCTTCCTGGTCATTTTGGCCCAGCAGACACCTGCATCTGCAGCAAGAAGGGGAGAGCTTCTCCTGGTGGATTTCTTTCTGCGCAGCCCAACCTTGACCCATTTGCCGCTCCTTCGCAGAACACAGATTTTAAGAAGGAAAAGGCACAGATTTCTCCCGCCCCGCTTTTTCCAGAGGGCAGAAATACCTCTGTGCATAGGGAGCATCGGAGGGGCTTCGGGGCATCGTCCCCCCCCCCAAGGGGAGAAGCTTGGACCCGCAGATGTGTATAAGGGGCAGCCGATGGCTTCAGCACATCCCAACACTTTTCTGTTTGGGATCTTATGCTGTGGTTTACTGATTGCTGCTCCCTGTGGGAGGGGAGCAGAAGGGGAAGGGGAGAGGAGCACCCAACGCGGGCGCAGATGCCACACAGCCCCCCTAGAAAACGCCCCGCTGCAAAGCACCGGGTGGGGAGCAGCTCTCAGTTTCGAGCTCCGTACCCCAAAGCTGCAATTAAAGCTACCAAAAAATGGCCATTAAATCTACCCAGAATCGCAATCAAAGCTCCTTTGCCCCTTGCACTGAACCCAGGCCGTTCCTAAGCACGAACAGTCCCCTGCACCAAGCCAAGCCCCAATGGGAGCACAATGGAGTCTTGTTTCTGGTAACCCGAGCTGCCTCCTTCCCCGCTCTTTAATTTTAGCCTCCAACGCGCTCGCATTCCTCAGCACTACAATGGCAGATATTTATACTCTGGAATGCGGAGCCCAGCGCTAATTTAGCAGGGCTGGGTAACCACGAGCCGGGGCTCCGGCGAGATAAAATTGGAGCAGGCGAAGTTTTATGGCGCTGCAAATCTCCGCGTGCATTTGCTGTGCGTGCTGAGCCGAGCGCTGCCGCAAGGCACCGAGCAGATGCACGCGGCAGCTGCGTGGCACCGGGGTGGTGGCAGAGGCACGGGGGTCACGGGGAGGGGGGGGGGGGTCCTGGTGTTATATGGAGGTGAAAAACTCTCGTCTGTGCTCCGGAGCTGTGCGTGCAGGAGTTGCTTCAGCTGCTGCGTAGGAGGTTTTGCTGCTGTTGTGACACCAAAGCGCCGCTTTCACAGCTGTTGTTGCTCTCCTGCGGAGGGTTGGCCGTTATTTCCTGGGCAGGGATCCCGAGGTTGTCCCCAGGTGTCTCAAAGCGGCCACTTGGCTTTGGTTCATCAGATGCACCGATGTCACGGCGTTCCTCTCAGTGCCCCACAGCACGTGGAGAAATGGGGGAAAAATCCATCCTGAGGGCATCGCACGATGCCCGAGCAGCTCTGGGAGCTTCCCAGCATCACTTTGCCCCATCCCAAAGAGGACCGAGCGTCTTCTGGGTTCTCCCATCCCACGTGCCCTGGCAGAGGTCTGTCCCTAAGGAAGGGGCTGTGGATGGGATCGCCCCAATGAGCTCCGTTTCGGAGCCACTCGTGCGTTGCACGAAGCCACGCTGACGCCGGCCAAGTGGTCCCAGCACCGGGGCCGGGGGATGGCAGCTAATTGAGAGAGGAGCAGTATTAGCAGATAAGGGAAGAGGTCAGCGCCGCCAAGCTAAATCCTTGACCTGTTATTTAAGAGGTCAGGCAGAGTTCAATAGACGAGTCCAGGTCAATTCACTCAATTAAAATATTAAAAGTTCGAGGCAGGAGTGTGGAGATGGAGGTCGTCCCGCGCTCCTCCTCGTGGGGATGGAGGGATCGGGGGCTGTGGGGATGGAGATGTGCAGGGAAAGGTGAGGAGGGAAGAGAACCATTCCAGAGTCAGGCGATGGTCTGACCAAATCTGTGGCTGCATCCAACAGCACGGAACCCATCGGAGCTGCAGCATCATCAGGGTTCCCCAGAGAAGGGAAGGGAAGGGAAGGGAAGGGAAGGGAAGGGAAGGGAAGGGAAGGGAAGGGAAGGGAAGGGAAGGGAAGGGAAGGGAAGGGAAGGGAAGGGAAGGGAAGGGAAGGGAAGGGAAGGGAAGGGAAGGGAAGGGAAGGGAAGGGAAGGGAAGGGAAGGGAAGGGAACTGCAAGCCCAAGGAACTGCAAGCACAGACCTTGCGGATGGCACTGGGGTGGAGAAGGGAATGCAGCCCGTGTCCCTGCCCCAGCCCATGGGGCTGCCCAACGCGTCCCAACGGGGCTTTGCTCCCCAGCTGCGGCAGGACAGACTGTTGTCCGTGGTCCAGCAAAGCCGCCGGCCCCATCGCCAAACCCCGATGCCTGGAAGCTGGATGAGGCCTTGGCTTTGTTGCACCGTGGAGGAGCGGAGGCTTTGTCCGAGGGAAGGATTGATCCCCCGCGCCGTGCGCCGAGGCAGCACGCGCTGCGAGAATAAATAAAAGCTTTCAGCAAAATTAGCAACTGAGGGAATAGATAAACACTAAGCAGATATTGACTTCTGTTGAGGTGAACGTCGAGATTTATTGAGCTGGGGAGGTAAATATTGACCGAGGCAAAGCTAAGGTCAATAATTAACTCAAGGGATGATAAATCAAAGCACAGTGAAACATGAACTCTGCGTGTGCATCGTTACGGACATTCTGAACGTCTCCATTGAGGAAGATCTTGACTTTCCGCAAGACTTCTGAGTGGAAAGCAGGACTTCAGTCTTGCTGCTGCCCCCCAGAAGTCAGGAAATAGTTTTGGTGAAGTCCCAGATCTGGAGACTCTGCGACTCTTTGGATGTGGTGTGGATTCGGACCAGACTCAGTGGTGATGGGATGGAGACAAAGCGCCCATGGTGTGAAGGTCTACAGGTGTGTAAGCCCGTGATCGGTGCTTTTTGTCCATCAGGGTCATAATGGGGAAGGGGAAGGGGAAGGGGAAGGGGAAGGGGAAGGGGAAGGGGAAGGGGAAGGGGAAGGGGAAGGGGAAGGGGAAGGGGAAGGGGAAGGGGAAGGGGAAGGGGAAGGGGAAGGGGAAGGGGAAGGGGAAGGGGAAGGGGAAGGGGAAGGGAAGGGAAGGGAAGGGAAGGGAAGGGAAGGGAAGGGAAGGGAAGGGAAGGGAAGGGAAGGGAAGGGAAGGGAAGGGAAGGGAAGGGAAGGGAAGGGAAGGGAAGGGAAGGGAAGGGAAGGGAAGGGAAGGGAAGGGAAGGGAAGGGAAGGGAAGGGAAGGGAAGGGAAGGGAAGGGAAGGGAAGGGAAGGGAAGGGAAGGATGCACCCACCCATCCCCACACTCATCCCTTCTCCTCCCCACTCCTTTCCCCCAGTCCCCAACCCATGGGGACACGATGACCATCCCATGTTCCTCCTGTATGCAGCACAGCCCACGCTGCAGCCCTTCCCCTGCCCTCTCTTCACGCTTGGTTGAGTGCAGCACCTGGATCTGCTTTCCCCACAGCAAGGCCCTGCCAAAAATCCACCTCCACGAAAAGAAACCCGCGCAGTTCTGATTGACCATCACGAGTGGTGCTGCTCCCAGCGTGCAAACAGGGACCTCGGGCTGCAGAGATGAGGGATGCACAGCACAGGATGTGTCCCCAGGGCTGGGTGACGCTGGGTGCCATGCGCTGGCCGCGCAGAGCACAGGTAACGAGCAAAGCATCGGACGGACGGACAGACGGACGCTTCCAGCCACGCTGCCATCACTACGCCAAAGGGAAGCGCTGCAGGTGCGGGGCTGGCGCTTGACATAAAGCAGAGCCCTCGTGCTCTTGTCAAGAGCTTTTCTCACCCTGGTTACAGCACCCTGCACCCTGGCTGACCTCCATGCAGGCATAAATTGGTCGAGATAGAAGAGCCACCCGCGCTCAGCCCCACAGCGCGAGGGAGCCGTCCGCCAGCAGTGGAGGAACCCTTCGTGCTGCCCTTTTTTTGCAAGTTTCGCCCTGGAAATCGCCACCTCAGCCCATCCCCTCTGCAGGGGAAGCTCGTGCATCCCCAGGGAGCGCAGGGACGGGTTGGGGTCTGGCAGTAATTACACAGGGAAAGCGGAGCCCCGCTGGGCTGCTTCGAGCAGCGACGTGTCACGGCTGGGAGCGGAGGCATTTCGCATTCCGACTTCAGATGTCATCAGCAACAACACCGGGGGAGAAGGGCACAACGGCAGCATTTCTGCACCCTGCTCTGCGCTGGGTTTTCTGTTAAATCAGTGGGAAAAGAGCAAATACAGTCAGAAGACCCATGTGCTGAGTTGGAGCTGGATGGCCTTTAAGGACCCTTCCAACCCGACCATCCCATGGTTCCATGATCTTTAAGGACCCTTCCAACCCGACCATCCCATGGTCCCATGATCTTTAAGGACCCTTCCAACCCGACCATCCCATGGTCCCATGATCTTTAAGGACCTTTCCAACCCAACCATCCCATGGTTCCATGATCTTTAAGGACCCTTCCAACCCGACCATCCCATGGTACCATGATCTTTAAGGACCCTTCCAACCCGACCATCCCATGGTCCCATGATTTTTCAGGACCCTTTCAACCCAACTCATTCTATAGTTTTCTGACCTTCAAGGACCCTTCCAACCCAACAACCACCACATGGTTTTATCATCTCTAAGGACCCTTCCAACCCCACCATCCCATGGCTGATGATCTTTAAGGCCCTTCCAACCCAACCACCCCATCATTTATGATCTTCATGGTCCCTTCCAACCCGACCATCCCATGGTTCCATGATTTTTCAGGACTCTTCCAACCCAACCATCCCATAATTTTCCAACCCAGTCCATCCCACGGTTCGATGATCTTTCAGGACCCTTTCAACCCAACTCATTCTATAGTTCTCTGACCTTCAAGGACCCTTCCAACCCAACCATCCTATGGTCCTACGGTCTTAAAGAACCCTTCCAACCCAACCACCACCACATGGTTTTATGATCTTTAAGGCCCTTCCAACCCAACCACCACCCCATGGCTCTATGACCTTCAAGGACCCTTCCAACCCAACCACCCCATGGCTCTATGACCTTCAAGGACCCTTCCAACCCAACCACCCCATCATGTATGATCTTTATGGTCCCTTCCAGCCCAACCACCCCATCATTTATGATCTTCGAGGACCCTTCCAACCCAACCATCCTATGGCACAATGATCTCTAAGGTCCCTCCGAAAACACCCCCCCCCTTAATGGCTCTATGACCTTCACAGCCCCACCACAGGCCCTGAAAAATGGACAAATGCACCCAAAAAGGGGACGTCCTGGAGGGTCAGCTTTGTGTGTCGCGTCCATAAATCAGCGCTCCCTGTGGGCCGTCCCCGCGCGCCACGCCATTCGAGTTGGGTCGTAAATAGGGCCATGGGTCCTTTCAGGTTGATAAAGGCAGAGGGGGTGGAGCAGCGGGGAGGCGTTGCGACCACATAACACTTTCATGGCGCTGTCAAAATAAAGAATACCGGCGCTGCTGACCCCTTCTGCAGCGTCTATCAGCAGCGCTGCTGACACCACGCTTCAGCCAAAGGGAGAATGGGGAAGGGAGAATAAAACCCCCCTGCCCCCAGACCCCAAAGTTTGCTGTCCGGGGGGCAGAAAAAGAGCCAACAGACGTTGCAGGGAGCGCTGCAGCATCGCGCAGCTCAGTGCAGAGTTTGGAGTGGGCACAGGAAGGTGACAGCGTGGGGAGGGGACAGCGTGGGGAGGGGATACGCATATGGAGGGGGCACCGTGGGGAGGGGGCGTCACTGGGAGCTGGTGCACGTAAGGAGGTGGCACCATGAGGTGAGGATGTCATGGAGAGGTGACATGATAGGGAGGGGATCCCATAGGGAGGGGACAACGTGGGGAGGTGACGCCATGAGGAGGGGACACCACGGAGAGGGGACATCATAGGGAGGGGATGCCAAGGGGAGGGGGCACATACAGGGAGGAGGCACCATGGGGAGGGGACACAAATGGGAGGTGATACACATAGGGGGGTGATGCCATGAGGAGGGAATATGATGGAGAGGTGACACCATGGGGAGGGGTCACCATGGGGAAGGGGGGGGGGATACGTATGGGGAGGGGGCACCGTGAAGAGGGGACATCTTGGGGAAGGGTCACCATGAGGAGTGGGCACACATGTGGAGGTGACACTATGAGGAAGGGGCACCACGGAGAGGGGACATCCTGGGGAGGGGATATGCATAGGAAGGGGACACAGCGGGGAGGGGATCCTGTGGGGAAGGGACATCATGGAAAGGGGATGCATGTAGAGAGGTGACACCACGAGGAGGGGATAGACATAGGGAGGGGACATCATGGGGAGGGGGCGTCATGGGGGAGGGGGCACATATATGGATGAGACACCGTGGGGAGAGGACACCATGGGGAGGGGGTCCCATGGGGAAGGGACATAACGGGGAGGGGATACGCATCTGGAGGTGACCCCCCCCATGGGGAAGGGACCCATGTGGAGGTGACACCATGGGGAAGGGGCAGCACCGTGGCCCCTTTCCGAGGGCAGAGGGTTTACCCCCAGCAGCCCCCCTAGATCCGAGGGACGACCCCCCCTTCCCCCCCCCCCCCCCCAGCTCTGCCTTTAACAGCTCCAGCGATAAAACCTCCGTTTATTGGAAACACATGGAGCATTTAAGGGGGACATCAAAGCGGGTTGGGGGTTTGCATGGCAACGGGGCAGATTAAGGCCGAAGGCATCTGCTTTTTTCGGAGCTCTCCGGAGGCGCAATAAATCGGCGGCACGGTGGCCCCTCCGTTCCCTCCTTTGGGGAAAGCAAAGGTTGGCCAAACACGATCTCACCACATGCCCGGCCATGTAAAACATGACAGGAATGGGAGAGTCGAGTTACACCGCCCCGAAGTGCACCGCGGGCTGCGCTCCTCCATCCCAAATCCAACCCCAAAGCAAAGGGAAACCCCATGACAGGGTGAGCTGGGAGCATCCGGATCCTCCAACCCAAATCCAACCCAAAGCAAAGGGAAAACCCGATTACAGGGTGAGCTGGGAGCACTGGGATCCTCCATCCCTTATCTGACCCCAAAGCAAAGGGGAAACCCCACTGTAGGGTGAGCAGGGAGCATCTGGATCCTCCAACCCGAATCCAACCCCAAAGAAAAGGGGAAACCCCATTACAGGGTGAGCTGGGAGCACCGGGATCCACCATCCCTTATCTGACCCCAAAGCAAAGGGGAAACCCCACTGTAGGGTGAGAAGGGAGCATCCGCATCATCCAACCCAAATCCAACCCCAAAGCAAAAGGGAAGCCCTGCTGAAGGGTGAGCAGGGAGCACTGGGATCCTCCATCTCTCATCTGACCCCAAAGCAAAGGAGAAACCCCATTACAGGGTGAGCTGGGAGCATCTGGATCCTCCAACCCAAATCCAACCCAAAGCGAAGGGAAAACCCGATTACAGGGTGAGCAGGGAGCACTGGGGTCCTCCATCCCAAGTCCAACCCCAAAGTAAAGGGGAAACCCCACTGTAGGGTGAGCAGGGAGCATCTGGATCCTCCAACCCAAATCCAACCCCAAAGCAAAAGGGAAGCCCTGCTGTAGGATGAGCAGGGAGCACCGGGATCCTCCATCACTCCTCATGGGGGGAGCAGAGGGGTCCCTCCCAGGCAGCGCTGGGTTAAAGAAGGAAAGAGTTAACGAACGGGCAAGGGCTGCTGGCAGGAGGAGGAGAGGAGGGTAACAAATGGGGGGGGGGTCCAATATGGGGACATCATCCCAATATGGGGACATCATCCCAGTGTGGGACATCATCCCAATATGGGACATCATCCCAATGTGGGACATCATCCCATTGTGGGACATCATCCCATTGTGGGACATCATCCCAATATGGGACATCATCCCAATGTGGGACATCATCCCAATGTGGGACATCATCCCAGTGTGGGACATCATCCTAAACCTTCTTTCCATTCTTGTCCCCATGCTGTTGGGATCGGAGAACCCAAAGGGGAAAATGTGGGTTAGGAATAAAGGTTGGGGTAAAGCTGGATGGGATGGGAATAAGGCTGGGAATAGGGGATGTGGGGTGGGAATAGGGGATGTGGGGTGGGTATAGGCCTCTATGGGACACCCCACAGCCTCTATTCGGCACCCCAAAGCCTCTATGGAGCACCCTACAGCCCTAAGAGGCACCCAACAGCCCCTATAGAGCACCCACAGCCTCTATAGGACACCCCAAAGGTCCTATCGGGTGCCCTATGACCCCTATAGGGCATCCAATAGCCCCTGTAGGGCACCCCAAGGCCTCTATAGGGCACCCTACAGCCCCTATAGGGCATCCCACAGCCCTTATGGGGCATTCCACAGCCTCTATGGGACACCCCACAGGTCCCATCAGGCCTACGACCCTATAGGGCATTCCACGGCCGCTATAGGACACCCCAAGGCCCCTATAGGGCACCCCACAGCCCCTATAGGACACCTCAAGGACTCTATGGGGCACCCTACAGCCCCTATAGGGCACCTCACAGCATCTATAGGACACCCCACAGGCCCCATCGGGCACCCTACGACCCTATAGGGCACCCCACAGCCCCTATAGGGCACCACACACAGCACTGGCAATGAAGGGGTGCTGACCCCCCCCCCCCCCCCCCCGCCATCCATCTTCTTTACAGCCCCCGATCCGGAGCCGGCACCACCTGCGGCCCCAGAAATGCAATTACTGCTGATTGGGGGGGGGGGGGAATTGGGGAAGATGGGGGGGGGGGGGGGGTTGAGGAGAAGCCCCTCATCGCATCCTCCCGGATTTCATCGCGGCTCCGAACCGAGCGCAGCGCCGCGATCTGCGAGTCTAATGAATGCAAATGAGCACCGCCCCCCCAGTGCAAAATTGAGGGGGGGGGGGGGGGGGGGGGGGGGGGGGAGAAGGAGAAAATTGCGATTGATCCGCGAGGCTGGAATTGAATCAGAAGCGCCGCTCCGTTGGGAGGGGGGGGCGCTGGGGGGGAGCGGGGGGGGGTTGGGGAGGGGGGGGGGGGTTTCCCCTTGGTTTGAATTAAGAAGCATTGGGGAATGGGGGGGGGGGGGGGGGGAGGGGGGGGGGTGGGTCAGGGTTAGGGTTAGGGTTAGGGTTAGGGTTAGGGTTAGGGTTAGGGTTAGGATTAGGGTTAGGGTTAGGGTTAGGAAGCAAAAAGGGGCCCAAGGAGCCCCCCCTGTGACACCCCATAACCCACCCAGTGCTGCCCAGTACCCCCCCCCAAGTGTCAAACATAACCCCCCCAGCGCTCCCCCATTGCTGCCCCATATCCCCCCCCCAGTGCCACCCCACAACCTCCCACTGCCCTACAACCCCCCAGTACCAACCCATAACCCCCACAGTGCTGCCCCGTAACCCCCCCCCCAGTGCCCCATAGCCCCCCAGTGCCACCTCATAGCCCTCCACTACCATCCCACACCCCCCCCACTGCCTCCCAATTACCCCCCCAGCGCCACCCCATAGGCCCCCCAGTGCCTCCCAATAACTCCTCCAGTGCCCCACAACCCCCCAGAGTTGCCCTCTATCCCCCCAATGCCACCCCACAACTCCCCAATGCCGTCCCATAGCCCCCCAGTGCCTCGCAATTACCCCTCAGTTCCACCCCATATCCCACCAGTGCCTCTCAGTTATCCCCAGTGCCACCCCACAACCCCCCAGTGCCGCCCCATAGCCCCCCAGTGCCTCCCAATTACCCCCAGTGCCCCATAGTCCCCCAGTGCCACCCCATGCCCCTCTAGTCCCACCCCATAACCCCCTATTGCCAACCCGTACCCCCCCTTACCACCCCATACCCCCCCCCAGTGCCTCCCAATTACCCTCCAGTGCCCCATAGCCCACCACTGCCACCCCATACTCCCCCCAGTGTCTCCCAGTTCCCCCCCAATGCCACCCCATACCCCTCTAGTCCCACCCCATAACACCCCATAGCCCTCTATTGCCACCCCATACCCCCCCCAGTGCCTCCCAATTACCCCTCATCACCTCCCCACTGACAGACCGCATCCTCCATAGGATCACAGCATCGGGGGAGGCTCGGACACCCCAAGTGCCACCCCCGGCTCCCCCCCCCCCCCCCCCTCCATATCCCCCCCCTCGGCCGTGACCCATCGCTGACCGCAGCTCCGGTTCCCCATCCCCGCCCTCCGCTTCCCCTCCGTTCTGAGTTATTGAGCCGCGTTTTGTGATGGAGATGTCGGGA